>NW_027646176.1:0-20000 GCF_951394435.1 Stenella coeruleoalba
TAGAATCATCGTACCTGAATCCACTCATTTTGCTGTTACGGGGCTGATGACATAGATTTCATTGCTGAGTGATATTGCATTGTACGTAAGTACCACAAATTCTTTATCCATTTTTCGCTTTCTGTGATATTGAACTTGTAGCATAAAAGAGGTTCTTGTAAACTGTGCTGTCCCAAACTTTGGGGTGGCTGTGTCTTTTTGATTTTAATTTCCCTAAGTTATAGGACCATAAGTGGAAGTGCCCTAGGCTCTGTTGCTTTGTTTTTTAGATGTTTCAGGAAACACCATACACTTCTCCAGAGTGGCTGTTGGCAATTGACATCCCACACATCAGCATAACAAGGCTCCCAGTTCTCTATGGCCTGTCCTTTCTTTCTGGATTTTACACTGTTTTCAGATGGCCCTTTTGACCGGGGGGCAGTGAGACTTCATTGTAGTGCAGATTTCCTTTGCAAGCTTGCTTGCTTGTTCAAAAAGGGCGTATGCGTTTTTTCCTGAATATATTCAGGAAAAAACGCATACGCCCTTTTTGGTCAAGTGCATCATTGTGGACGTTCTGCCTCTTTTCCTATGCTTTCAATGCAATTCCAGTCTACCTCCTGAAATCGGTTTCCTGCAATTCTGCCCCGCTTTCAAGTCCTCTTGGCAGCCTTACTTCAGTATATTTTTGGACGATAGCTGTCATTTATAACTCTGCAGGTTTGTGAATTACAGTGCCCCTGAGCTCCTTTCTTCAACTCGCTTTCTTGTGAGCTGACCGCAACACCGCTGCATTGCTTCAGGCCCTAGTGTGGTTCTGGCACGGCATGCTGAGCCTTTGGTTAATTCCTCTTCCTGGTGGGAAATGAGAGTTAAATTTGCCCGTCCAGACACCTCCAGCTAGTCTCTCATTGATTCTCGCTATTCCTGTTCATCTTCCGCAGAAATTGCAAACTGAGCCAAACAGGAGGTTAAAGGCACTGACTCTCCAAGTGGGGAGAGTGTTAATAAAGCGTCTGGAATGTTGCACCCGAGTACCAGGGGAGGAAAACTGAGACACATTTGAACATGTTTCCCGATCACACGGTGGATCATACTCTGGGTTCCACATGCATGTTTTAGCTGAAGGAGGAATCCCTTAAACCTGGATTGTTGAGACCCATTGAATGGGTACCATGCAATATGACTTCAAAGGGTCAGCATTTGCTCACCGAACCTCACCAATCCTATCACTGCTGCGTTTATGCCCCTGTACACACGCTTGATTCTCTTTCGGAGACATATCAATCCATAGGTTTTAAGATTCTTACTAGTTAGGTATATTCTTAAGCGTTTCATATGGGGTGTTGAGTCCACTTCGTTGAGCAAGGAGTAGCTCTAGTCTATTACATATTTGGCTTATGGAACGGTATCTGTGCTCATTTCAATCTCTGGTTTTATGCAGCACCCCAACTCACCTTTCCCCTTAAGCAAGCATAAGTTGGTTTTCTACATTTGAGACCCTGTTCTGTTTTGTAATTCAGTTCCTGTGTAGCCAAGTTTACATTCCGTGTATTAGTGATATCTTATGATGTTTCTTTTTCTGTGTGACGTATTTCAGTTAGAATCATCGTACCTGAATCCACTCATTATGTTGCTACGAGCCTGATGACATAGATTTCATTGCGGAGTGATACTGCATTGTACGTAAGTACAAGAAGTTCTTTATCCATTTTTCACTTTCTGTGATATTGAACTTGTATGGTAAACGAGGTTCTTGTAAACAGAGGCCTCCCAAACTTTGGGGTGGCTGTGTCTTTTTGATTTTAATTTCCCTAAGCTATAGGACCATAAGTGGAAGTGCCCTAGGCTCTGTTGCTTTGTTTTTTAGATGTTTCAGGAAACACCATACACTTCTCCCCAGTGTCTGTTGGCAATTTACATCCCGCCCATCAGCATAACAAGGCTCCCAGTTCTCCATGGCCTGTCCTGCCTTTCTGGATTTTACACTTTTTTCAGATGGCCCTTTTGACCGGGGGGAAGTGAGACTTCATTGTAGTGCAGATTTCCTTTGCAAGTTTGCTTGGTTGGCCAAAAAGGGCGTATGCGTTTTTTCCTGAATATATTCAGGAAAAAACGCATACGCCCTTTTTGGCCAAGTGCATCATTGTGGACGTTCTGCCTCTTTTCCTATGCTTTGAATGCAATTCCAGTCTACCTCCTGAAATCGGTTTCCTGCAATTCTGCCCCGCTTTCAAGTCCTCTTGGCAGCCTTACTTCAGTATATTTTTGCACGATAGCTTTCATTTATAACTCTGCAGGTTTGTGAATTACAGTGCCCCTGAGCTCCTTTCTTCAACTCGCTTTCTTGTGACCTGGCCGCAACACCACAGAATGGCTTCAGGCCCTAATCTGGTTCCGGCACGGCACGCTGAGCCTTTGGTTAATTCCTCTTCCTTGTGGGAAATGAGAGTTAAATTTGCGCGTCCAGACACCTCCAGCTAGTCTCTCATTGGTTCTCGCTATTCCTGTTCATCTTCCGCAGAAATTGCAAACTGGGCCAAACAGGAGGTTAAAGGCGCTGACTCTCCAAGTGGGGAGAGTGTTAGTAAAGCGTCTAGAATGTTGCACCCGAGTACCAGGGGAGGAAAACTGAGACATATTTGAACACGTCTCCCATTCACACGGTTGATCATACTCTGGGTTCCACATGCATGTTTTAGCTGAAGGAAGAATACCTTAAACCTGGAGAGTTGAGACCCGTGGAATGGGTACCATGCAATATGACTTCAAACGGTCTTCATTTGCTCACCGAACCTCTCCAATCCTATCACTGCTGCATTTATGCCCCTGTACACACGCTTGATTCTCTTTTGGAGACATAGCAATCCATAGGTTTTAAGATACTTACTAGTCTGGTACATTCTTAGGCGTTTTATATGGGGTGTTGAGTCCATTTCGTTGAGCAAGGAGTAGCTCTTGTCTATTCCATATTTGGCTTAGGGAACTTTATCTGTGCTCATTTCAATCTCTGGTTTTATGCAGCACCCCAACCCACCTTTACCCTTAAGCAAGCAGAAGTTGGTTTTCTAAATTTGAGACCCTGTTCTGTTTTGGAATTCAGTTCCTGTGTAGCCAAGTTTACATTCCGTGTATTAGTGATATCTTATGATGTTTCTTTTTCTGTGTGACTTATTTCAGTTAGAATCATCGTACCTGAATCCACTCATTATGCTGCTACGGGCAGGATGACATAGATTTCATTGCTGAGTGATACTGCATTGTACGTAAGTACCACAAGTTCTTTATCCATTTTTCACTTTCTGTGATATTGAACTTGTACGGTAAATGAGGTTCTTGTAAACAGAGGCGTCCCAAACTTTGGGGTGGCTGTATCTTTTTGATTTTAATTTCCCTAAGCTATAGGACCATAAGTGGAAGTGCCCTAGGCTCTGTTGCTTTGTTTTTTAGATGTTTCAGGAAACACCATACACTTCTCCGGAGTGTCTGTTGGCAATTTACATCCCGCCCATCAGCATAACAAGGCTCCCAGTTCTCCATGGCCTGTCCTGCCTTTCTGGATTTTACACTTTTTTCAGATGGCCCTATTGACCGGGGGGAAGTGAGACTTCATTGTAGTACAGATTTCCTTTGCAAGTTTGCTTGGTTGTCCAAAAAGGGCGTATGCGTTTTTTCCTGAATATATTCAGGAAAAAACGCATTCCCCCTTTTTGGCCAAGTGCATCATTGTGGACGTTCTGCCTCTTTTCCTATGCTTTCAATGCAATTCCAGTCTACCTCCTGAAATCGGTTTCCTGCAATTCTGCCCCGCTTTCAAGTCCTCTTGGCAGCCTTACTTCAGTATATTTTTGGACGATAGCTGTCATTTATAACTCTGCAGGTTTGTGAATTACAGTGCCCCTGAGCTCCTTTCTTCAACTCGCTTTCTTGTGACCTGGCCGCAACACCGCAGGATGGCTTCAGGCCCTAATCTGGTTCCGGCACGGCACGCTGAGCCTTTGGTTAATTCCTCTTCCTGGTGGGAAATGAGAGTTAAATTTGCCCGTCCAGACACCTCCCGCTAGTCTCTCATTGGTTCTCGCTATTCCTGTTCATCTTCCGCAGAAATTGCAAACTGGGCCAAACAGGAGGTTAAAGGGACTGACTCTCCAAGTTGGGAGAGTGTTAGTAAAGCGTCTGGAATGTTGCACCCGAGTACCAGGGTACGAAAACTGAGACATATTTGAACACGTCTCCCGATCACATGGTTGATCATACTCTAGGTTCCACATGCATGTTTTAGCTGAAGGAAGAACTCCTTAAATCTGGGTAGTTGAAACCCGTGGAATGGGTACCATGCAATATGACTTCAAAGGGTCTTCATTTGCTCACCGAACCTCTCCAATCCTATCACTGCTGCGTTTATGCCCCTGTACACATGCTTGATTCTCTTTCGGAGACATAGCAATCCATAGGTTTTTAAGATACTTACTAGTCAGGTACATTCTTAGGCGTTTAATATGCGGTGTTGAGTCCATTTCGTTGAGCAAGGAGTAGCTCTTGTCTATTCCATATTTGGCTTAAGGAACTTTATCTGTGCTCATTTCAATCTCTGGTTTTATGCAGCACCCCAACTCACCTTTACCCTTAAGCAAGCATAAGTTGGTTTTCTAAATTTGAGACCCTGTTCTGTTCTGTAATTCAGTTCCTCTGTAGCCAAGTTTACATTCCGGGTATTACTGATATCTTATGATGTTTCTTTTTCTGTGTGACTTATTTCAGTTAGAAACATCATAGCTGAATCCACTCATTGTGCTGCTAAGGGCCTGATGACATATATTTCATTGCTGAGTGATACTGCATTGTATGTAAGTACCACAAGTTCTTTATCCATTTTTCACTTTCTGTGATATTGAACTTGTACGGTAAACGAGGTTCTTGTAAACAGAGGCGTCCCAAATTTGGGGTGGCTGTGTCTTTTTGATTTTAATTTCCCTAATCTATAGGACCATAAGTGGAAGTGCCCTAGGCTCTGTTGCTTTGTTTTTTCGATGTTTCAGGAAACACCATACACTTCTCCCGAGTGTCTGTTGGCAATTTACATCCCGCCCATCAGCATAACAAGGCTCCCAGTTCTCCATGGCCTGTCCTGCCTTTCTGGATTTTACACTTTTTTCAGATGGCCCTTTTGACCGGGGGGAAGTGAGACTTCATTGTAGTGCAGATTTCCTTTGCAAGCTTTCTTGGTTGGCCAAAAAGGGCGTATGCGTTTTTTCCTGAATATATTCAGGAAAAAACGCATACGCCCTTTTTGGCCAAGTGCATCATTGTGGACGTTCTGCCTCTTTTCGTATGCTTTCAATGCAATTCCAGTCTACCTCCTGAAATCGGTTTCCTGCAATTCTGCCCCGCTTTCAAGTCCTCTTGGCAGCCTTACTTCAGTATATTTTTGGACGATAGCTGTCATTTATAACTCTGCA
Source organism: Stenella coeruleoalba (assembly GCF_951394435.1). Classification (NCBI taxonomy): domain Eukaryota; kingdom Metazoa; phylum Chordata; class Mammalia; order Artiodactyla; family Delphinidae; genus Stenella; species Stenella coeruleoalba. The sequence continues at coordinate 5,439 of NW_027646176.1, forward strand.
GGTTTGTGAATTACAGAGCCCCTGAGCTCCTTTCTTCAACTCGCTTTCTTGTGACCTGGCCGCAACACCGCAGGATGGCTTCAGGCCCTAATCTGTTTCCGGCACGGCACGCTGAGCCTTTGGTTATTTCCTCTTCCTGGTGGGAAATGAGAGTTAAATTTGCCCGTCCAGACACCTCCTGCTAGTCTCTCATTGGTTCTCGCTATTCCTGTTCATCTTCCGCAGAAATTGCTAACTGGGCCAAACAGGAGGTTAAAGGGACTGACTCTCCAAGTCGGGAGAGTGTTAGTAAAGCATCTGGAATGTTGCACCCGAGTACCAGGGTACGAAACCTGAGACATATTTGAACACGTCTCCCGATCACATGGTTGATCATACTCTAGGTTCCACATGCATGTTTTAGCTGAAGGAAGAATACCTTAAACCTGGGTAGTTGAAACCCGTGGAATGGGTACCATGCAATATGACTTCAAAGGGTCTTCATTTGCTCACCGAACCTCTCCAATCCTATCACTGCTGCGTTTATGCCCCTGTACACATGCTTGATTCTCTTTCGGAGACATAGCAATCCATAGGTTTTAAGATACTTACTAGTCTGGTACATTCTTAGGCGTTTAATATGGGGTGTTGAGTCCATTTCATTGAGCAAGGAGTAGCTCTTGTCTATTCCATATTTGGCTTAAGGAACTTTATCTGTGCTCATTTCAATCTCTGGTTTTATGCAGTACCCCAACTCACCTTTACCCTTAAGCAAACATAAGTTGGTTTTCTAAATTTGAGACCCTGTTCTGTTCTGGAATTCAGTTCCTGTGTAGCCAAGTTTACATTCCGTGTATTACTGATATCTTATGATGTTTCTTTTTCTGTGTGACTTATTTCAGTTAGAATCATCATACCTGAATCCACTCATTGTGCTGCTAAGGGCCCGATGACATAGATTTCATTGCTGAGTGATATTGCATTGTACGTAAGTACCACAACTTCTTTATCCATTTTTCACTTTCTGCGATATTGAACTTATACCGTAAACGAGGTTCTTGTAAACGGAGCCATCGCAAACTTTGGGGTGGCTGTGTCTTTTTGATTTTAATTTCCCTAAGCTATAAAACCATAAGTGGAAGTTCCCTAGGCTCTGTTGCTTTGTTTTTTAGATGTTTCAGGAAACACCATACACTTCTCCAGAGTGGCTGTTGGCAATTTACATCCCGCCCATCAGCATAACAAGGTTCCCTGTTCTCCATGGCCTGTCCTGCCTTTCTGGATTTTACACTTTTTTCAGATGGCCCTTTTGACCAGGGGGCAGTGAGACTTCATTGTAGTGCAGATTTCCTTTGCAAGCTTGCTTGGTTGGCCAAAAAGGGCGTATGCGTTTTTTCTGAAAAAAACACATAGGCTCTTTTTGGCCAAGTGCATCATTGTGGACGTTCTGCCTCTTTTCCTATGCTTTGAATGCAATTCCAGTCTACCTCCTGAAATCGGTTTCCTGCAATTCTGCCCCGCTTTCAAGTCCTCTTGGCAGCCTTACTTCAGTATATTTTTGCACGATAGCTTTCATTTATAACTCTGCAGGTTTGTGAATTACAGTGCCCCTGAGCTCCTTTCTTCAACTCGCTTTCTTGTGACCTGGCCGCAACACCACAGAATGGCTTCAGGCCCTAATCTGGTTCCGGCACGGCACGCTGAGCCTTTGGTTAATTCCTCTTCCTTGTGGGAAATGAGAGTTAAATTTGCGCGTCCAGACACCTCCAGCTAGTCTCTCATTGGTTCTCGCTATTCCTGTTCATCTTCCGCAGAAATTGCAAACTGGGCCAAACAGGAGGTTAAAGGCGCTGACTCTCCAAGTGGGGAGAGTGTTAGTAAAGCGTCTAGAATGTTGCACCCGAGTACCAGGGGAGGAAAACTGAGACATATTTGAACACGTCTCCCATTCACACGGTTGATCATACTCTGGGTTCCACATGCATGTTTTAGCTGAAGGAAGAATACCTTAAACCTGGAGAGTTGAGACCCGTGGAATGGGTACCATGCAATATGACTTCAAACGGTCTTCATTTGCTCACCGAACCTCTCCAATCCTATCACTGCTGCATTTATGCCCCTGTACACACGCTTGATTCTCTTTTGGAGACATAGCAATCCATAGGTTTTAAGATACTTACTAGTCTGGTACATTCTTAGGCGTTTTATATGGGGTGTTGAGTCCATTTCGTTGAGCAAGGAGTAGCTCTTGTCTATTCCATATTTGGCTTAGGGAACTTTATCTGTGCTCATTTCAATCTCTGGTTTTATGCAGCACCCCAACCCACCTTTACCCTTAAGCAAGCAGAAGTTGGTTTTCTAAATTTGAGACCCTGTTCTGTTTTGGAATTCAGTTCCTGTGTAGCCAAGTTTACATTCCGTGTATTAGTGATATCTTATGATGTTTCTTTTTCTGTGTGACTTATTTCAGTTAGAATCATCGTACCTGAATCCACTCATTATGCTGCTACGGGCAGGATGACATAGATTTCATTGCTGAGTGATACTGCATTGTACGTAAGTACCACAAGTTCTTTATCCATTTTTCACTTTCTGTGATATTGAACTTGTACGGTAAATGAGGTTCTTGTAAACAGAGGCGTCCCAAACTTTGGGGTGGCTGTATCTTTTTGATTTTAATTTCCCTAAGCTATAGGACCATAAGTGGAAGTGCCCTAGGCTCTGTTGCTTTGTTTTTTAGATGTTTCAGGAAACACCATACACTTCTCCGGAGTGTCTGTTGGCAATTTACATCCCGCCCATCAGCATAACAAGGCTCCCAGTTCTCCATGGCCTGTCCTGCCTTTCTGGATTTTACACTTTTTTCAGATGGCCCTATTGACCGGGGGGAAGTGAGACTTCATTGTAGTACAGATTTCCTTTGCAAGTTTGCTTGGTTGTCCAAAAAGGGCGTATGCGTTTTTTCCTGAATATATTCAGGAAAAAACGCATTCCCCCTTTTTGGCCAAGTGCATCATTGTGGACGTTCTGCCTCTTTTCCTATGCTTTCAATGCAATTCCAGTCTACCTCCTGAAATCGGTTTCCTGCAATTCTGCCCCGCTTTCAAGTCCTCTTGGCAGCCTTACTTCAGTATATTTTTGGACGATAGCTGTCATTTATAACTCTGCAGGTTTGTGAATTACAGTGCCCCTGAGCTCCTTTCTTCAACTCGCTTTCTTGTGACCTGGCCGCAACACCGCAGGATGGCTTCAGGCCCTAATCTGGTTCCGGCACGGCACGCTGAGCCTTTGGTTAATTCCTCTTCCTGGTGGGAAATGAGAGTTAAATTTGCCCGTCCAGACACCTCCCGCTAGTCTCTCATTGGTTCTCGCTATTCCTGTTCATCTTCCGCAGAAATTGCAAACTGGGCCAAACAGGAGGTTAAAGGGACTGACTCTCCAAGTTGGGAGAGTGTTAGTAAAGCGTCTGGAATGTTGCACCCGAGTACCAGGGTACGAAAACTGAGACATATTTGAACACGTCTCCCGATCACATGGTTGATCATACTCTAGGTTCCACATGCATGTTTTAGCTGAAGGAAGAACTCCTTAAATCTGGGTAGTTGAAACCCGTGGAATGGGTACCATGCAATATGACTTCAAAGGGTCTTCATTTGCTCACCGAACCTCTCCAATCCTATCACTGCTGCGTTTATGCCCCTGTACACATGCTTGATTCTCTTTCGGAGACATAGCAATCCATAGGTTTTTAAGATACTTACTAGTCAGGTACATTCTTAGGCGTTTAATATGCGGTGTTGAGTCCATTTCGTTGAGCAAGGAGTAGCTCTTGTCTATTCCATATTTGGCTTAAGGAACTTTATCTGTGCTCATTTCAATCTCTGGTTTTATGCAGCACCCCAACTCACCTTTACCCTTAAGCAAGCATAAGTTGGTTTTCTAAATTTGAGACCCTGTTCTGTTCTGTAATTCAGTTCCTCTGTAGCCAAGTTTACATTCCGGGTATTACTGATATCTTATGATGTTTCTTTTTCTGTGTGACTTATTTCAGTTAGAAACATCATAGCTGAATCCACTCATTGTGCTGCTAAGGGCCTGATGACATATATTTCATTGCTGAGTGATACTGCATTGTATGTAAGTACCACAAGTTCTTTATCCATTTTTCACTTTCTGTGATATTGAACTTGTACGGTAAACGAGGTTCTTGTAAACAGAGGCGTCCCAAATTTGGGGTGGCTGTGTCTTTTTGATTTTAATTTCCCTAATCTATAGGACCATAAGTGGAAGTGCCCTAGGCTCTGTTGCTTTGTTTTTTCGATGTTTCAGGAAACACCATACACTTCTCCCGAGTGTCTGTTGGCAATTTACATCCCGCCCATCAGCATAACAAGGCTCCCAGTTCTCCATGGCCTGTCCTGCCTTTCTGGATTTTACACTTTTTTCAGATGGCCCTTTTGACCGGGGGGAAGTGAGACTTCATTGTAGTGCAGATTTCCTTTGCAAGCTTTCTTGGTTGGCCAAAAAGGGCGTATGCGTTTTTTCCTGAATATATTCAGGAAAAAACGCATACGCCCTTTTTGGCCAAGTGCATCATTGTGGACGTTCTGCCTCTTTTCGTATGCTTTCAATGCAATTCCAGTCTACCTCCTGAAATCGGTTTCCTGCAATTCTGCCCCGCTTTCAAGTCCTCTTGGCAGCCTTACTTCAGTATATTTTTGGACGATAGCTGTCATTTATAACTCTGCAGGTTTGTGAATTACAGAGCCCCTGAGCTCCTTTCTTCAACTCGCTTTCTTGTGACCTGGCCGCAACACCGCAGGATGGCTTCAGGCCCTAATCTGTTTCCGGCACGGCACGCTGAGCCTTTGGTTATTTCCTCTTCCTGGTGGGAAATGAGAGTTAAATTTGCCCGTCCAGACACCTCCTGCTAGTCTCTCATTGGTTCTCGCTATTCCTGTTCATCTTCCGCAGAAATTGCTAACTGGGCCAAACAGGAGGTTAAAGGGACTGACTCTCCAAGTCGGGAGAGTGTTAGTAAAGCATCTGGAATGTTGCACCCGAGTACCAGGGTACGAAACCTGAGACATATTTGAACACGTCTCCCGATCACATGGTTGATCATACTCTAGGTTCCACATGCATGTTTTAGCTGAAGGAAGAATACCTTAAACCTGGGTAGTTGAAACCCGTGGAATGGGTACCATGCAATATGACTTCAAAGGGTCTTCATTTGCTCACCGAACCTCTCCAATCCTATCACTGCTGCGTTTATGCCCCTGTACACATGCTTGATTCTCTTTCGGAGACATAGCAATCCATAGGTTTTAAGATACTTACTAGTCTGGTACATTCTTAGGCGTTTAATATGGGGTGTTGAGTCCATTTCATTGAGCAAGGAGTAGCTCTTGTCTATTCCATATTTGGCTTAAGGAACTTTATCTGTGCTCATTTCAATCTCTGGTTTTATGCAGTACCCCAACTCACCTTTACCCTTAAGCAAACATAAGTTGGTTTTCTAAATTTGAGACCCTGTTCTGTTCTGGAATTCAGTTCCTGTGTAGCCAAGTTTACATTCCGTGTATTACTGATATCTTATGATGTTTCTTTTTCTGTGTGACTTATTTCAGTTAGAATCATCATACCTGAATCCACTCATTGTGCTGCTAAGGGCCCGATGACATAGATTTCATTGCTGAGTGATATTGCATTGTACGTAAGTACCACAACTTCTTTATCCATTTTTCACTTTCTGCGATATTGAACTTATACCGTAAACGAGGTTCTTGTAAACGGAGCCATCGCAAACTTTGGGGTGGCTGTGTCTTTTTGATTTTAATTTCCCTAAGCTATAAAACCATAAGTGGAAGTTCCCTAGGCTCTGTTGCTTTGTTTTTTAGATGTTTCAGGAAACACCATACACTTCTCCAGAGTGGCTGTTGGCAATTTACATCCCGCCCATCAGCATAACAAGGTTCCCTGTTCTCCATGGCCTGTCCTGCCTTTCTGGATTTTACACTTTTTTCAGATGGCCCTTTTGACCAGGGGGCAGTGAGACTTCATTGTAGTGCAGATTTCCTTTGCAAGCTTGCTTGGTTGGCCAAAAAGGGCGTATGCGTTTTTTCTGAAAAAAACACATAGGCTCTTTTTGGCCAAGTGCATCATTGTGGACGTTCTGCCTCTTTTCCTATGCTTTTCATGCAATTCCAGTCTACCTCCTGAAATCGCTTTCCTGCAATTCTGGCCCGCTTGCAAGTCCTCTTGTCAGCCTTACTTCAGTATATTTTTGGACGATAGCTGTCATTTATAGCTCTGCAGGTTTGTGTATTACAGTGCCCCTGAGCTGTAGGTTTGTGAATTATAGTGTTTGTGAATTACAGGTTTGTGTAATTACAGATTTGTGAATTACAGTGCCCCTGAGCTGCAGGTTTGTGAATTACAGGTGTCTTAATTACAGTGTGAATGTAATTCACACTGTAGGTTTGTGAATTACAGTGCCCCTGAGCTCCTTTCTTCAACTCGCTTTCTTGTGAGCTGGCCGCAAAACCGCAGGATTGCTTCAGGCCCTAATCTGGTTCCGGCACGGCACGCTGAGCCTTTGATTAAATCCTCTTCCTGGTGGGAAATCAGAGGTAAAATTGCCCGTCCAGACCCCTACCTCACTCTCAGCCCCTTGGTGATGTGGGTCCTCTGGATTGTGGCCACCTTTGCTGGGTTCCTCACCTTTTGATGATGTGGCCCCACTGGTGTGAGGACACTCCTGTCTGGTTCCCATCCACTTGGTTATGTGGACCCCCTGGTGAGAGTCTGATCCTGGCTGTGTTCCTCACCCTTCTGTGAGGTAGGCCCTAGCTGTGAGGTCAATCCTTCCTGGTTGGCACCCATTGCCTTGGCGACGTCAGCCGTGTGGTGGCCGTTGGTGTGTGCTAAGAATCTCCTCCCCTCGGTGATGATGGCCCTCTGGCATCAGGCCCTAACTGCTGGGCTTCCCACGTTTTCTGAATGGAGCCCAGTGATGCCAGGACACTCCTGTCAGTTTCCCATCCCCATGGGGATGTGGGCCTTCTGCTCTGAGGTCCCAACACCTGGGTTGCTCACAGTTTCATGATGTGGGCTCTCTGGTGTGAGTTCACTCCTGCCTGGATCCCATAGCTTCTGTGCTCTCGGCCGCCTGCTGGGAGGTTCCAACTGCTGGATTCCTCACATTTCTTATTCTTTGGGCCCTCTGTTTTTAGGCTCCTCCTGCCTGCCTCACTCCCATCCCCTTGGTGATGTGTGTCCTCTGGTTTGAGGCCACATGTGCTGGGTTCCTCACCTTTCGATGATGTGGCCCCACTCTTGTGAGGACACTCCTGCCTGGTTCCCATCACCTTGGTGATGTGGGCCCTCTGGTGAGAGTCTGATCCTGGCTGGGTTCCTGAACCTTCTGTGAGGTGGGCCCTCTGCTGTGAGGTCACTCCTGCCTGTCTGGCACATGTCACCTTGGCGACGTGGGCACTCTGGTGGCAGTTGGAGCCTGCTGGTAGCCTCCTCCCCTCGGTGATGAGGGCCCTCTTGCGTCAGGCCGTAACTGCTGGGCTCCCCACATTTTCTGATGTGCGCCAAGTGAGCGAGGACACTCCTGCCAGGTTCCCATCCCCATGGGGATGTGCGCCTTCTGCTCTGAGGTCAAAATGGCTGGCTTGCTCACAGTTCCATGATGTGGGCCCTCTGCTGTGAGTTCACTCCATCCAGGATCCCTATTGCCGGTGCTCTGGGCTGCCGGCTGGGAGGTTCCAACTGCTGGATTCCTCACCTAATTTATTCTTTGGGCCCTCTGTTGTGAGGCTCCTCCTGCCTGCCTCACTCCCAGCCCCTTGGTGATGTGTATCCTCTGGTTTGAGGCCACATGTGCTGCGTTCCTCACCTTTCGATGATGTTGTCCCACTGGTGTGGGGACACTCCTGCCTGGTTCCCATCCCCTTGGTGATGTGGGCCCTCTGGTGAGAGTCTGATCCTGGCTGGGTTCCTCACCCTTCTGTGAGGTGGGCCCTCTTCTGTGTGGTCACTCCTGCCTGGCTGGCACAGGTCGCCTTGGAGACGTGGGCCCTCTGGTGGCAGTTGGAGCCTGCTGGGAGCCTCCTACCTTCTGCGATGAGGGCCCTCTGGTGTCAGGCCCTAACTGCTGGGCTCCCCACATTTTCTGATGTGTGCCCTGTGGTGCGAGGACACTCCTGCCAGGTTCCCATCCCCATGGTGATGTGGGCCCTGTGGTTAGAGTCTGATCCTGGCTGGGTTCCTCACCCTTCTGTGAGGTGGGCCCTCTGCTGTGAGGTCACTCCTGCCTGGCTGGCACACCTCGCCTTGGCAACGTCGGCCCTCTGGTGGCAATTGGAGCCTGCTGACAGCATCCTCCCCTCGGAGATGAGGGCCCTCTGGCGAGAGGCCCTAACTGCTAGGCTCCCCACATTTTCGGTTGTGCGCCCAGTGGTGTGAGGACACTCCTGCCTGGTTCCCATCCCCTTAATGATGTGAGCCCTCTGGTGAGAGTCTGATCCTGGCAGGGTTCCTCATCCTCTGTGAGGTGGACCCTCTGCTGTGAGGTCACTCCTGCATGGCTGGCACACCTCGACTTGGTGACGTCGGCTCTCTGGAGGCAGTTAGAGCATGCTGGGATCCTCGTCCCCTCGGTGATGAGTGCCCTCTAGCGTCAGGCCCTAACTGCTGGGCTCCCCACCTTCTCTGATGTGAGCCCAGTTATGCCAGGGCACTCCTGTCAGGTTCCCATCCCCATGGGGATGTGGGCCTTCTGCTCTGTGGTCCCATCGTCTGGGTTGCTGACAGTTTCATGATGTGGGCCGTCTGATGTGAGCTCACTCTGGCCTGGAACCTATATGGTCAGTGCTCTGGGCCACCTGCTGGGACGTTCCAACTGCTGGATTCCTCAACTTTTTATTCTGTGGTCCCTCTGTTTTGAGGCTCCTCCTGCCTGCCTCACTCCCAGCCACTTTGTGATGCATGTCCGCTGGTTTGGGGCCACATGTGCTGGGTTCCTCAACTTTCGATCATGTGGACCCACTGGTGTGAGGACACTCCTGCCTGGTTCCCATCCCTTTAAAGATGTGAGCCCTCTGGTGAGAGTCTGATACTGGCTGGGTTCCTCACCCTTCTGTGTGGTGGGCCGTCTCCTGTGAGGTCATTCCTTCATGGTTGGCACTCCTCGCCTTGGTGACGTTGGCCCTCTGGTGTCAGTTGGAGCCTGCTGGGAGTGTCCTCCCCTCAGTGATGAGGGCCCTCTGTCATTGGGCCCTAACTGCTGGGCTCCCCACGTTTTCTGATGTGACCCCAGTGATGCCAGGACACTCCTGTCAGGTTCCCATCCCCATGGGGATGTTGGCCTTCTGCTCTGAGGTCCCAAAGGCTGGGTTGCTTACAGTTTCATGACATGGGCCCTGTGATGTGAGTTCACTCTGGCCTGGATCCCATAGCATCGGTGCTCTGGGCCCCTTGCTGGGAGGTTCCAACTGCTGGATTCTTCACTTTTTTATTCTATGGGCCCAGTGTTGTGAGGCTACTCCTGCCTTCCTGACTCTGAGACCCTTGTTCATGTGGGCCCTCTGGTTTGAGGCCACATGTGCTGAGTTCCTCACCTATCGATGATGTGGCCCCACTGGTGTGAGGACACTCCTGCCTGGTTCCCATTGCCTTGGTGATGTGGGCCCTCTGGTGAGAGTCTGATGTTGGCTGGGTTCCTCACCCTTCTGTGAGGTGGGACCTCTGCTGTGAGGTAACTCCTGCCTGGCTTGCTCACGTTGCCTTGGCGACATGAGCCCTCTGGTGGTAGTTGGAGCCTGCTATGAGTCTCCTCCCCTCGGTTATGAGGGCCTTGGAAAAAACGCATATGCCCTTTTTGGCCAAGTGCACCATTGTGGACGTTCTGCCTCTTTTCCTATGCTTTAAATGCAATTCCTGTCCACCTCCTGAAATCGGTTTCCTACAATTCTGCCCCGCTTTCAAGTCCTCTTGGCAGCCTTACTTGAGTATATTTTTGGATGATAGCTGTCATTTATAAGTCTGCAGGTTTGTGAATTACAGTGCCTCTGAGCTCCTTTCTTCAACTCGCTTTCTTGTGAGCTGGCCGCAACACCGCAGGATTGCTTCAGGCCCTAATCTGTTTCCGGCACAGCACGCTGAGCCTTTGGTTAATTCCTCTTCCTGGTGGGAAATGAGAGTTAAATGTGCCCATCCAGACACCTCCAGCTACTCTCTCATTAGTTCTCCCTATTCCTGTTCATCTTCCGCAGAAATTGCAAACTGGGCCAAACAGGAGGTTAAAGGCACTGACCCTCCAAGTGGGGAGAGTGATAGTAAAGCTTCTGGAATGGTGAACCCGAGTACCAGGGGACGAAAACTGAGATGCATTTAAAAACGTTTCACGATCACACAGTGAACCATAATCTGGGTTCCCTATGCATGTTTTAGCTGAAGGAAGAATCCCTTAAACCTGGAGAGTTGGGACCCATGGAATGGGTACCATGCAATATAACTTCAAAGGGTCTGCATTTGCTCACCGAACCTCACCAATCCTATCACTGCTGCATTTATGCCGCTGTACACACGCTTCATTCTCTTTCGGAGACATGTCAATCCATAGGTTTTAAGATTATTACTAGTCATGTATATTCTTAGGTGTTTAATATGGTGTATTGAGTCCACTTCGTTGAGCAAGGAGTAGCACTTGTGTATTACATATTTGGCTTATGGAACGGTATCTGTGCTAATTTCAATCTCTGGTTTTATGCCGCACCCCACCTCACCTTTCCCCTTAAGCAAGCATAAGTTGGTTTTCTACATTTGAGACCCTGCTCTGTTTTGTAATTCAGTTCCTGTGTAGCCAAGTTTACATTCCGTGTAGTAGTGATATCTTATGATGTTTCTTTTTCTGTGTGACTTATTTCACTTAGAATCATCGTATCTGAATCCACTCATTATGCTGCTACGGGCCTGATGACATAGATTTCATTGCTGAGTGATATTGCATTGTACGTAAGTACCACAACTTCTTTATCCATTTTTCGCTTTCTGTGATATTGAACTTGTACCGTAAACGAGGTTCTTGTAAATGGAGCCATCCCAAACTTTGGGTTGGCTGTGTCTTTCTGATATTAATTTCCCTAAGCTATAGGACCATAAGTGGAACTCCCCTAGGCTCTGTTGCTTTGTTTTTTAGATGTTTCAGGAAACACCATACACTTCTCCAGAGTGGCTGTTGGCAATTTACATCCCGCCCATCAGCATAACAAGGCTCCCAGTTCTCCATGGCTTGTCCTGCCTTTCTGGATTTTACACTTTTTTCAGATGGCCCTTTTGACCGGGGGGCAGTGAGACTTCATTGTAGTGCAGATTTCATTTGCAAGGTTGCTTGCTTGTTCAAAAAGGGCGTATGCGTTTTTTCCTGAATATATTCAGGAAAAAGCACATATGCCCTTTTTGGCCAAGTGCATCATTGTGGACGTTCTGCCTCTTTTCCTATGCTTTACATGCAATTCCAGTCCACCTCCTGAAATCGGTTTCCTGCAATTCTGCCCCGCTTTCAAGTCCTCTTGGCAGCCTTACTTCAGTATATTTTTGGACGATAGCTGTCATTTATAAGTCTGCAGGTTTGTGAATGACAGTGCCCCTGAGCTCCTTTCTTCAACTCGCTTTCTTGTGAGCTGGCCGCAACACCGCAGGATTGCTTCAGGCACTAGTGTGGTTCCGGCATGGCACGCTGAGCCTTTGATTAATTCCTCTCCCTGGTGGGAAATGAGAGTTAAATTTGCCTGGCCAGACACCTCCAGCTAGTCTCTCATTGTTTCTCCCTATTCCTGTTCATCTTACCCAGAAATTGCAAACTGGGCCAAACAGGAGGTTAAAGGCACTGACTCTCCAAGTGGGGAGAGTGTTAATAAAGCGTCTGGAATGTTGCACCCGAGTACCAGGGGAGGAAAACTGAGACATATTTGAACACGTCTCCCGTTCACACGGTTGATCATACTCTGGGTTCCACATGCATGTTTTAGCTGAAGGAAGAATCCCTTAAACCTGGAGAGTTGAGACCCATGGAATGGGTACCATGCAATATGACTTCAAAGGGTCTGCATTTGCTCACCGAACCTCACCAATCCTATCACTGCTGCGTTTATGCCGGTGTACACACGCTTGATTCTCTTTCGGAGACATATCGATCCATAGGTTTTAAGATTCTTACTAGTTAGGTATATTCTTAGGCGTTTCATATGGGGTGTTGAGTCCACTTCGTTGAGCAAGGAGTAGCTCTTGTCTATTACATATTTGGCTTATGGAACGGTTTCTGTGCTCATTTCAATCTCTGGTTTTATGCAGCACCCCAACTCACCTTTCCCCTTAAGCAAGCATAAGTTGGTTTTCTACATTTGAGACCCTGTTCTGTTTTGTAATTCAGTTCCTGTGTAGCCAAGTTTACATTCCGTGTAGTAGTGATATCTTATGATGTTTCTTTTTCTGTGGGACTTATTTCACTTAGAATCATCGTACCTGAATCCACTCATTTTGCTGCTACGGGGCTGATGACATAGATTTCATTGCTGAGTGATATTGCATTGTACCTAAGTACCACAAATTCTTTATCCATTTTTCGCTTTCTGTGATATTGAACTTGTAGCATAAAAGAGGTTCTTGTAAACTCTGCTGTCCCAAACTTTGGGGTGGCTGTGTCTTTTTTATTTTAATTTCCCTAAGTTATAGGACCATAAGTGGAAGTGCCCTAGGCTCTGTTGCTTTGTTTTTTAGATGTTTCAGGAAACACCATACACTTCTCCAGAGTGGCTGTTGGCAATTGACATCCCACACATCAGCATAACAAGGCTCCCAGTTCTCTATGGCCTGTCCTTTCTTTCTGGATTTTACACTGTTTTCAGATGGCCCTTTTGACCGGGGGGCAGTGAGACTTCATTGTAGTGCATATTTCCTTTGCAAGCTTGCTTCCTTGTTCAAAAAGGGCGTATGCGTTTTTTCCTGAATATATTCAGGAAAAAACGCATACGCCCTTTTTGGCCAAGTGCATCATTGTGGACGTTCTGCCTCTTTTCCTATGCTTTCAATGCAATTCCAGTCTACCTCCTGAAATCGGTTTCCTGCAATTCTGCCCCACTTTCAAGTCCTCTTGGCAGCCTTACTTCAATATCTTTTTGGACGATAGATGTCATTTATAACTCTGCAGGTTTGTGAATTACAGTGCCCCTGAGCTCCTTTCTTCAACTCGCTTTCTTGTGAGCTGACCGCAACACCGCTGCATTGCTTCAGGCCCTAGTGTGGTTCTGGCACGGCATGCTGAGCCTTTGGTTAATTCCTCTTCCTGGTGGGAAATGAGAGTTAAATTTGCCCGTCCAGACACCTCCAGCTAGTCTCTCATTGGTTCTGGCTATTCCTGTTCATCTTCCGCAGAAATTGCAAACTGGGCCAAACAGGAGGTTAAAGGCGCTGACTCTCCAAGTGGGGAGAGTGTTAATAAAGCGTCTGGAATGTTGCACCCAAGTACCAGGGGATGAAAACTGAGACACATTTGAACACGTTTCCCGATCACACGGTGGATCATACTCTGGGTTCCACATGCATGTTTTAGCTGAAGGAGGAATCCCTTAAACCTGGAGAGTTGAGACCCATTGAATGGGTACCATGCAATATGACTTCAAAGGGTCTTCATTTGCTCACCGAACCTCTCCAATCCTATCACTGCTGCGTTTATGCCCCTGTACACATGCTTGATTCTCTTTCAGAGACATAGCAATCCATAGGTTTTAAGATACTTACTAGTCAGGTACATTCTTAGGCGTTTAATATGGGGTGTTGAGTCCATTTCGTTGAGCAAGGAGTAGCTCTTGTCTATTCCATATTTGGCTTAAGGAACTTTATCTGTGCTCATTTCAATCTCTGGTTTTATGCAGCACCCCAACTCACCTTTCCCCTTAAGCAAGCATAAGTTGGTTTTCTAAATTTGAGACCCTGTTCTGTTTTGGAATTCAGTTCCTGTGTAGCCAAGTTTACATTCCGTGTATTAGTGATATCTTATGATGTTTCTTTTTCTGTGGGACTTATTTCAGTTAGAATCATCGTACCTGAATCCACTCATTATGCTGCTACGGGCCTGATGACATAGATTTCATTGCTGAGTGATACTGCATTGTACGTAAGTACCACAAGTTCTTTATCCATTTTTCACTTTCTGTGATATTGAACTTGTACGGTAAACGAGGTTCTTGTAAACAGAGGCGTCCCAAACTTTGGACTGGCTCTGTCTTTTTGATTTTAATTTCCCTAAGCTATAGGACCATAAGTGAAACTGCCCTAGGCTCTGTTGCTTTGTTTTTTAGATGTTTCAGGAAACACCATACACTTCTCCCGAGTGTCTGTTTCCAATTTACATCCCGCCCATCAGCATAACAAGGCTCCCAGTTCTCCATGGCCTATCCATCCTTTCTGGATTTTACACTTTTTTCAGATGGCCCTTTTGACCGGGGGGAAGTGAGACTTCATTGTAGTGCAGATTTCCTTTGCAAGCTTGCTTGGTTGGCCAAAAAGTGCGTA